>NW_026859401.1:0-33157 GCF_026571515.1 Ruditapes philippinarum | reverse complement strand
TTTCCAATATGGACAAATAATCCTGTGAAGTTTGAATATTATGGGCCTAATGGAACTTAAGTTATGCTCCGTTATGTTTCAGTTTTAAGGTAATAGTACCTTGACCTTTTACCTGGTGACCCTAAAATAAATAGGGGCCTTTAACCCAATATGGACACTCATCCTATGAAGTTTATAATTGCGGCCGAATGGAACTTAAGTTATGCTCCGGAAACAAAATTGCTATCGGATGGACAGACATTCTTACCAGAGCTACATTATGGGGTTTTCTTTTGTTATTTCTTTTGTTCCTTTTAACTCCACACTGCAGAAAATAATCCCACAAGAGAAACGGAATGAATGACATCAAAGACATCTATTGCTATGAGAACAATAGACCAAACGCCATAATAAAGCTCTGGTTTGTACGGACAGACAAACTGACGGACAGACGATAGGGGGCATACCATAATATGCCCGAAATTCTTTCGGGCATTTAAAAAAAAGGTTTCTTGATCTATTTCAATTTCACATAGTGTAGAGGATAATGATACATTAAGTTTCAAACAATCTGAAGCATATCAGAAGTGTTGTACTCCATTATTAAAACATCGGAAATTAGTCTTTAAATAGCCGCGATGAGAGGCTAGGGAGGAACTGTTTATTCTTAAGTACTGTAGTGAATGACTTAAAATAATCTTTATCTAAAACAGAAAGTTATTTTACACTGAGTTCATAAAGTAGGGAAGATGACAATTATCTGACAGAGACTAGTATATCTTTGTCCCGACTTTGCAGATTTCTCATCCGTTTTGACAGGAAGGGAAGAGGATTGGATGTCATTATATATTGTGAGAGATCAACATGTAAAGGCGATATACACAGAACGCAGACAAATTCTGTATCTCAGGATACCAGCAAAGAGCCCACCACGGCGCCGAACAAAAAATTTTGGGAGAACTTAAAGTCGAAGCAAGAATGGGTTGTAGTAAGTTATAGTAAAGTATGAAGCATCTCCGGTTGAAAATATTGCAATAATCTTGAGAAAACAGATTCTGTAAATAACACTCAAAATTGTAAATGTTGCAAGCTTGGTTTTATTTGGAAAATACTCATGTTTAAGTTATTTTAAGTTATAGTCAAAAGAAATCTGAAATACTACTATGATCTGTAGATGTCGTAGTTTTCATTTGGAAATATTAGGTTTGAATATTAAAATGGTACAATTTTTTATCTAAAAGCCTAACATTCTTGAGAGAGTTCTGTTAGAGTGATCAGTTAACCATCATCTGCTTTATAAAAACTATAACACCTTACTGTTTTCAAAACGTTTCACTAAATGTGTAACATTTTCAATTGTTATCTTACCGGACTCACCGGCCTATCTTCTTGATAATCAGTAATATTTTCTATAGCATAAAATTTGACATTCAACAATTTTTACTTCCATAATATAAATGTTATGTGAAAAATACAGAGTTTCAGATTAAATAGTATATGTATATACATGTTAACGTGGACTTTAAAAACTTTCTAACAAAGAATACAGTTTTCTAACAAAATATAAGTTTTTTTCGATATTATGTTATGATTGATTAAAAAGTGATTCAAAAGACATATAAAATATGAAATAATACTGTAAGTCGCAACGCAATAATTAATTCATGATCAATTTATACAGCGACACAAAATTGCTTATGCCGGATTTTTAACTTGATCTTGACATTATTTATTTCCTTTCCGAATAATAACGGTAACAGGGCTTCCTAAATTCTGCCAGTTCTTAGAGTCATTTATTCTTACAGCTGTTAGTGATCAGACAAAATCTAAGTCTTCTTATAGATCTTGTCATCTTGTGAAATAATGTATAAATACATTTATTACCAGTTCAGCAACCTCTAGGTTCTTCACTATTATTGAACATTGGACAACAAGTTTAATCTTGCCGTTTTGGCGATTCTTTAAGGATATTTTAATGTGTTGCTACTTTTGCATTTATTTTCAAATGCAAATACAACAACAAATAAATTCATATTCTTAAGGTGATAAGGTGAGTTGTGCGATTAGAATGCCTGCCTGATCGCAGGAGACGTCAAAATGGGTTTCAACAACTAGAGCCTATGTATCTCTAAGCTGTAGCAGGTAAGTTGGTTTTGGCACCGAGTGTAACATATATGTTTTCGGCGCCAAGTGCTTTCTATTGTGTTGATGCACCGTAAAAACCAACAACTTACAAACACATTAATAGACGCAAAAGTGGCTGTTTTCGGTGTCATAAAGATAGTTCATCATTATAGGTTAATCTAAAATTATTATTATTATCAGCTTGATGTTCATCGCTCATACAGTGATTAAACAGCACTAAGATTTCATAAAATAGCTATAGATAAGTGTATGTTATATTTCCTTCGTCAAGAAGCCGGTTCTTGGTAAGCAAATTCTGTCTCATTACGAGCGGATACGAGCACTTTGAAACTACCGTTCGCTTGTAAATCTGCAATATTATATATAATAATTACATTACAACTTTTTCATTTTCACGTAAACGCCTTTAATAAAACAGTAAGTTCTTATAATAAGCGACACACGTGAGTGTAAATAGCAAAAATCCAACATAACATGTATTTTCTGTTAAACTTCTAGATATTTGGAATTAAGAGATTCGGTTTAAAATAGCATTTCATTTTTTTACCAAATTTGCGTTCTAGGTTTCAACAAACCAGGACAGGGATAATTTTACTTTTTTTAAGAACAGACATGACATGTTAACTGTTCACAAGACTAGAAAACTGTATATTTATAAGACCTAAGACGCGATACCAGCAATTGTTTAGCTGCGACAAATAAATCATAGTATAAAGAGTCTTGTAGTAAATTGGAGCAGTGGCAAACGAGCGGAAATCACGACAGCCTATTTTTACTTACTATCTTATTTATTTTGTAGGAGATAGCAACACTTAATCATGTCAAATTCCGGTAACTCTTCATTCAAAATAAAGCTTTATCTTTCAAAATAAGGATTCAGTGTTATAAACCACAAGCCTACTCGATTTTGCTATTTCTTCTTATTTGTCTATTTTGTGACATAGTAATAGATATATATTGATTTACAGGTTATTTTGATGTTGTCTATCTTAACTATAAAAATAAGATGATTTAATTTATTCGATAAATTTAAAAACTGTTTGTTGTGGGTTTTTTTATTTGAATTTATCATGTCCTTTGTGTAATGAGAAGACTAAATATCGTATGAACTCTATATAACGATTGTTTGAAAAACAACAACAAAACACAACAATTAACATGATTTTTACATGATTTAGAATGTACTGAAACGAATAAGCTAAATGTGCCCGAATTTTTATCATTATATATATTTTGTATATTTTTATAATTATACATCAAATTATGTACCGGTATTTTGTTTAAGCGGAAAAACAAACCTACATTGTAATTGGGGTATTTATTAGACTACTGAAGAATCTGGTTTTCTGTTATTAACATTATCAAAATGGTGATAAAAAAGTGTAAATTGCAACATGCGTTTCAAAAATGATAACGGATATTATATGATAATTATATCTTAAATGTGATATCATTATTACTTTTAACGATTCATACTCGTATTCTAGTCTCGTGTCGTTGTAATTGCTTTGATATCAGTTTTACCCGTGAAAAGATTATTGTTTTCTTATAACCTTGTGAGCTGTTAAGTATGTAACTTATTAATAGAAGAAAATCACATTCAAATGTTGTTATATGATTATAATCAGTTTTTTTAGTTTAGGTCTGAAGGTCATATATTGCTTAATTGAATATAAATCGGATGTTCTCAAGAAAAGTCTTCCTTTTTGTCTATCAAATCCCTAACTTATGTCAGATATATAGACGATAATTCCATGTATGATATGATCTTTTCTACATCTTTACATGGAATCGCATGAGAAAACATAGCGTGTCAGGATCTGAACTACCTGCACCAAGATTGTATATACGGTACGTCATAGAATTATGTAATTTAAATTGAACCTTGGAGCGTTTAGAGACCGTATAGTTAGATATAAGGTGATAATAATTTTAACAACTGTTTGAAGGTAACCACTGCAATATTTTTGTAAGTAAATAATTTTAGTTGTAATGTTATAGTACTGTTACTGTGTTAACATGAACACATAGTACAATAAATAAATGTTTTCGATAGAAAATACCACCAGTTTGATTTGTGGACCTTTTCTCCTACAACGAAAGAAATAACATAATAATACGGATCGTCTGTGGCCAAGAGGATAAGGTCGTTATATTTAAACCTATGTGCGTCCGCATCCCGATACTTTCATTTGTGTAATCTATCCAGCTAGCTTTTGGAACGTCGGTGTCCCATTCGCACGGAAGGAGACCTGAGGTCTACATTCCACCAGTAATTTTGGAAAAGTCGCCATTTAACATTATACTGTGTTAGTGCGACTTAGCACCCACCCTCACCCCATCAAAAAAGTAAATACATGTGCTAAATAATAATGTTTAGTGTTCTTTTTAAAATGCACTTTTATTAGCTTATTGAAAGTTTTGTTTGTTCTTTTGCTCTGTTTTACATTTTTTACACGGGTTAAGAATAGTAGTGCCACCAGAAGTGCCCATCAATGTCATAATTTCAAGCTGTTGTTTGATTTAGTTGTAAGCTTATTTAGGGTAGCTTATCTTGCATATTCTACCATATACAATCTAATTTTAACTTTTCGCCTTAATGAATCAAATTTCCATGGAAATTAATGTCATTACACTAGTAACTATTTTCTTGCAACAGCGTATGAAATTACAACTTCATCCATGTCAGAGTAATTACTTCATCCTGAACATGCCATTGAGTACGCGACTTATCTGGCACCCACCATGCAAAGATGTTATTTTCGGCATGGGTAAAACTAACGGATACACCAGTCTGATATGCAAGAAATATTATGTAAATGTTGACAGAAATATATAAATACGATATCGAGACAGTTGTACAAAATGGCTATCTAAAATTTATTTTGAAAAAGTTTAACGAAAGTACACAATTTGATATTTGATGTTATGCCACTAATCATATAAATGTTTTCCGAATAACGGTATTGTTGATGTTTGTGTACTCAAAGTTAGCAAACTCGTTAGGTTACCAAATAGCGAAAATATATATTGTAAAATAAAACCTTTATGTTATGAATAATGGAAATGTGGCATTGTCTTACAATTTGAGGTTTCACTTTTTACTAGACTCTTTTCCTAAGTATTTGGGTCGATTGAACTATATTTTTTGTCACTAAGACTAACTTATTCGAATTGAATTCAAAATTTTAGTGTCAGCTTTACGTTTAAAACTCTACGCTCGTCTTAATAATTAGACGTCTTTATTTGGTGATAAATATCAGACCGAAAACTGATTTACTGGCTTGATTCTGTTACACAAGAGAAAAGTATAGGCATATATACAATACATAAAGATTAATAAACTGTTGCATGATTATAGCACATAAACCATGCCATTTTAGTTGTTAGTTTACACAAATTTGCATGAGAATAATTCAAGATGATTGATGATCCATCGCACCAGGAAGACGTTTGCTGGCTGTCAAAAGTAAAGGCAATATAGCAATTATTTTCACCGTACGTAGTCTTTTACATAACCAGTTATTCAGCACAGTAAAGCTAATTTACCTTCTTCATTTGCAGCAAAAAAGCAAAGACACTTTCGTTAATTATAGTAATTATTAAACTAATATCAATCATATTTTAAAACAAGTATGATGTTTACTTCGAAAATGGTGAATGAATACCTTCTTTGGCAATATTTATTTTTTATACGAATATTATTTTATGGTATAGTAATCTTCTCCAAGCTCCATTCGAACTTAAACTTTGTTCAGTTCATAAGATAATGACGAAATGAATAACACATTGATGTGTTCTTAAACTGGCATTGTTATTTAAAAGCCTATTAACTCACACATTGTGTTTATAAGATTTAATTTATTATTCTAAATGATTATGAAGAAATATTCATGCATGAATACCTACTGTTAAAATCCTATTCGTTTCCAACTGTTATCAGTTTTTTTCTTCATATGAAATTATATATTTGTTATAATCATTCGTAGAGTTTCCGGTCTTTAATATATCTGGCAAATATTATAAAAACAAATACGTCTGTGATGCCGTAACAAGTATTATTCCAAACAATGGCCTCCCTAATAAGCTATAAGTAAGAGAAAAAATATTGAAAACATTTTCTTATTTATAAGCTATATTCATTTTTTAGTACTTGTACTGTTTGTCTTTTTTCTTCTATTCTCACATGCGAAAATATTTAATGAGAATGAAGCGTGTTTCAAACATTGTTTTACATAGTATGATAGTTACATTTAAATTAACATTCAGCTGTTTTGAAAGAGTAAAAAATGTTATTTTAAAATTATTTAAATAAGCATCTAGTTAACATGAGTTTAAATGCCTGTATATGAAAGTATGTATATTAATTAACAAGAATATCAGCTATGCTCATCGTAAAATTAGGTCTGTTTCAAAAAATACAAATTCGGTTGGAATGAATTGTTGAATGACAAATTTCAGACAAACAAAAAAATTCAAATCCAATAAACAAGTCATTTAATGCAATATGAATGAGACGGTTTAACCCTTCACATGGTTGATGTATGCGAATGATTCGCTCTGTTTTGAATTTGGTAATAAGGGTTTTCTATTATCAAAATGAGTTATAAATAAAATATGTTTGATTCATTTTGCTCATGGTCAGTAGCAGGCTACTATTAAATCAACATACTAAGAACTTTGTTAAATATTTTCAAAATAAAATGTATTATATTCTAACAATAGATTAGCATCTTCCATGTGGCTCATGTTTTTTCATATATACACGGAAGTGATACTACAACCTCTTACATTCAAGCCTTGCATACAAAGTGCCCACAAATTATCACTTATCATGCCTAAAAGGGACCAATACGCGAAATTACCAATAACTAATTTAAGTGTCATTACTACCGAGATGTTGCGTTCCATACTTTTCTTTCTAGAATTCGACTTTGGATTCCTATTATTTTGGATTTGTGAAAATTAAATCAAATTTAATATCATAAATAGAAACTATTGAATGATGAGAGCAATTATGTGCCATACCTATTATATATAAAATTACTTTCCAATGGCGGTGTAAACAAGGTTTTCAAGTTTAATGTCATACGGGATCATTTCTGAAGAAGTTTTTAAAAGGAAAAAATGTTGAAAATGTATTTTCTAGTTTTAAACACACTGGTGACAAATGATAATTGACGTATTTGTTTGTAGAGTTGATTTAAATTATAAGGGAGTAAATGTAAATCCACACGTGTTTTTATCACGAATATACACAAATTGCTACTTACGGTGAGGAACCTTCTTAATTTACTACTGCAAGAAGTAGGAATCACTGATACATCTATCGTGATACCCGTATCAGATGCATACGTGTATGTGATAATCAATGACGTATCTTAAAATAAATTTAATTAACCATGATCTAAAGGCATTGGTTGTTGTGAATGATATTCTGCCTGTGTCATGAACAAAACGTTATTCTAATGTGAAAATAAGTCACTAAGCTATGGAATTTGCAAAAGGCCTAGTTAAATGATCTACCATTCTCTTACACTTATTGCTGTTAAATTAATTGTTGTTGTGATATTTCTGACAAATATGGATGAGAAATTTAATTAGTTTAAGAAATTCAAAATACTTTCAACTTCCCACTTTTTCTGTTAAGTGTTTCTTGTTTTATTCTTTATCTTAAAAAAGCAGATTCCATTAAAAAATACAATGATCATTGTTTCTCTTCTTAATCTAACAGGAAGAAATAGGACAGAAATAAAAAAGAACTTTGTCACAGGACACAGCGGATCATATAACGTTCAACAACACTCTGAAGCAAATTAAAGAGTTTTGTTCTCTTCTTTATTACCATATTATCCTGCTTTTCTAAGTTCTAAGTACTGACTTAAAATTCCTTTCCTTGACCTTTTCCCTTATATAAGCGTGTTTCGACGGCTTTTTGCCCCCCCCCCCCCTTTTTAGGCCTCAGACAGTGATAAAATACCCTATTTAGGTCCCAAACACTGTTTTTCGTTTGAGAAATGTTGTTAAAAAAAGTGACCACTTTTTCGGCGCCGCCCCCTTCCAAATATTACATCAGGGGGTTGGCAGAATCTGTTTGGGGGGTTTGAAGGGGGGCGAAGACCCCCTCATCGACAAGAAAATTTTGGACATGTGACAGGCTAAAAATGGCCTCAGGTTGATCTTAGGGTAACAAGTTACCTACGCTGAAAAGGCTTTTACTCTATGTCAATTCATTGAGAATTGCAGCACTTTGAATTCAGTTTTGATGGAAAAAAAATCAATGCAAAATAGTGATTTTTGGCAATTTCGAGACGTCCCCCCGTTGCCATGGTAACAGGAAATTTACCATTGAGCATGCTGTTACAGTGGCTATGGTGTAGTCAACATTTGTGCCAAGTTTCATTAGTATTGAAGCATTTTTCATAGTTTCATAGCAGTTTGAACTTGTTACAGGAGGCTTTTCAATGAAAACGGCCATTTTTCGCAATATGCTCATGGGGTAAAAGGTTGAACAGAACGGTTATTTACAGAACAAAGCATTAAGAAGTACGAAATCAATCTCACAGCGACAATTATATCATTGATTTTTAGGTATTATTTAGCCTCTTAATCGTATTGACGTGAAGTGGAACGGATGTCGGACTGAAAACACTTTTTTGGAATGTCTTATTTACTTAGGAGTGGAAGACAACATTGTCATCTTTAAAGATTTAAATATTTGTTAGACGAAATTAGAAAAAGGCAGAATAGACAACACAGGTACACCAGCAACGGTTCCATCAGGGTACCGAAAATAACAAAAACAAACAAATACATTTGAAAACTCTTTGGTAAAGCAATAACGAGCCGACATCGAGAATTCAAAAGTATGTATGATATACAAGTAATCGTTTGTTGAAGCTGCTCACAAATCTAGTACTCCTGGTAAAAAGGGGCGACCTTTATAACCTCCCGCGCATAGAAAGAAATAACGAACATGATTGGACAAATGTACGCGATATGGAAAGTCTTAAGGAATTGATAAAGATAAGCGAAAGACAATGTCTTGTTAGAATGACTTAACTAAAACTCCTTAGCCTCATCCTTGTTTTGACAACTTACATTGGGATGCAACCCATTGAAATTTTCCGATTTCTACCTAATGTATATAAAAAATCAAAACAATGTAAACAAATCAGAGACAAACAGAATCTCTTAAGAAATCCCAACACGGCAAAATTTAAAATGTTGCAGGCTCGGTTTGATTGAGCATGTTCATGGACGGTACTGGGGGAAATTTTCTTTCTTTATTTATTTTTTTTATATTTATTTTTAGTTGAAGAAAGTTACTGAAAAGTTATGATATTCAACCATAAATTAATGAATTATTTATTAATAATGATAGCTTCGTGATAATAGAATACCCCAATTATATGAAATTTTTCAAAAGGACACAGCCCAGGAGAAGAATCAATAAAACTTTTGTAAATACAGTCAAACAGTTCATTTAAAATGTGAATTATTTTGTAATAAATTATACGAATATTTGTTACGTAAAATTTATTTAACAACAAATCATGTGGCGATACAAATTTGCCTTTGTCCGATTATTCACTAGATCTTTGCATCAATTATTTATTTCCGGAGATTATAACAAATACAAGGCTTCCCCAATTCTTCATTTTCTTTGACATACTTATTTCTACAGCTGATAAATCTAAACAAAGAATATATCGTCTTGTTTGTGAACCATGAATAAGCACATATAACAATTATATTCCTTTTATTGTCTGGACTATGAGAGCACATTTAATGAATTCTAAAGTTATAATAACATTTAATGGTATCCAATGTCCGATTATCAAGGGCCGTACATCATTATTATTATAGTGAAATCTAAAATTAACAATTTTATCGCACACATTTTATTACATATTTAAATTATCTAAATATGAGATACTTTGGGAATATGTTTGTTTTGCCGTTATTTGTTAGCAAAAAATGTAACCGGCATGCAAAATCTGTCTTAATGCATGCTGACACCATCAATTTACACTCATTGATTATCGTCTATGAAACTAAATTTTTTGGTTATCGTCTATGAAACTAAAATTTTGTTAAATCAATATCAAAACAATTTATTGTAAAAAATAAAAATGATAAAAACAGATATTGCATTATTTTAGTGTGATAACTATTAATTTGTTTATATTTGTCAAAGACAACAAAAGGTTTATTTATAATGCATTATATATCCAGCATTGTATAATATATATCATTACTAATATTTTCTAAGAACAGAGCCTATAGTTCATTGATCTTAGAGTACATTTTAAAAGTAAAGTTTTCACTTCACTTTGTCTGCTTTATATTTATCGTGATAAACATTCATGGCTTCATGGGGCGTCTTTCCAAAGAAAAACCACACTGCTTATGATAAGGCGTATCTACATTAATCTGTTCTAGATGTAAGTTCATTTTCTAAAATATATTGAATATCATTGCTTATGCAAGCTGTGCATATGGTATAAGGATATTCATTGAATTAGCACAACTTGTAGACATATATAGAATATTTAGGAAACTCTTCTAAAGATTCTTTGGCAAAGATAATGTCTCTATATTTGATATGTTTCATAATTTTTTTTTACAGACAGAAATAATAGAGCGTATGCAGCATATATTAAAGCCAATTTAAACAGTGGCAGATCTGGCCCGCCTATTCATTTATTGATTGGTCAACTGTATACAAACAGTATCACTCGCATCAAGCTAAGTAGTATTTTGTGTTAACATGGTCAACTGTTGACTTTGTATTATCCCTAGGCAGAAATGGGATAGCAAGTTTACCAATTTGGTCAAAACTGTTTTGTCCGGAACAGTCCGTTACCCTAGGGAAGCAACGATACTGACCTGGCCTTAAGGGAATGATCCGCAAAATGTTTATTATTTTAACTTTCAAATTATTGATTACAATGTGCACCAAAATTAATGAGTGTTGAGTGCCAACAACATTTTGAATTGTGTAAAAGCTGAATTCCAATGCAAACACATGCGTTCGTCTACTGGTAGATATGATACATATACATATATACGTATTATATGTTCCCATAACATCATGTCACTGCATTTTGTGGAAACATAAATATATATAAATATTCACTTTTTCGTGTTACTATGTACTTGGTTTTGTGAATATTACTAAAAGTTTTTTTCTTACTGTTTGATAATTAAAGTCTTATAAGGAACATCTAATGAAGTATATCTGCATAGCAAATTCACTTTGCTGTAAAAAGTCCGGGTTGTTTTCTATTTTATAAAACCGTAAGATTTTTGTTTACGTTTCTATCAAACTAATTGATATTTTTAAAGTTGAGTAGAAACAAATCCATAGCACATAAGTAATTTTATTGTATATTAAGCATTGTTTTGATTGTGCATGTACAAATCTTTGAAACAAAAATGCCACCACAACAATTCCAACTCTTTCAACATCTAAATGATTAATGGATACGATTTCTTGGAAATTGTCCCATCAAGCATTAGAAAATTTAAACAATCCAATTGAAAAATCAGTATGATCTTTTTCTAGCACTATACAGCGGCATTGGGTTGAAACTAATGTATTTCAATGACAATTTTACGGAACCATGGACCAATTTTGGAGGTTTATTTCCGATCTTGTTCAGTATACAAGTAATTGATGATTTTCTATCAATTTAATTTGACGATATTTGCACAAATTACTGTCTTTAATCAAACAATGCTAAGGGCTAACATTTTTTGTTCGAGAGTTTTTTAAAATCAAATTGGCAAAAGGCCATATATACATCTTTAAATACTCCGCCTATTTTTATTTGCATTACATGTTTCGGTACAATAACAGTAATTCTCCGAAACATTGCAGAGCATTTACGATCAGTTAAACAATCAGTAGTTTGGTACGGATATGCATTGCTGTTATCTACATTTTGCTTTTAGACTTAAATACTCTAAAGGTAAATGTCGTTTTACTGTAGTCTCCAATAGCATATTAGGTGTAAGCAGTGCCATTACTTGTACTTGGTTTCCTGTTACAGTTTTCAATTTGTTAGCTGACTGGTCGTATAGCTTGGTCGTGTCTTCGTTTTTGCAGTAAATGCGGTTATTATAGTAACTTCACATTTGTACGGAATTCGAAATACCATTTTGTTTACATTTTGCCACCTTTATGGCATTTTGTTTCACATTTAGTCTCATCGTTGGATACCCAATGCATAAAAATGGCACTGTTGCATGATAATAACACACAAACCGTGTCATTTTAGTTGTTAGTTTACACAAATTTGCATGAGAATAATTCAAGATGATTGGTGATCCATCGCACCAGGAAGAAGTTTACTGGCTGTCAAAGGTAAAAGCAATATAGCAATTATTTTCTCCGTAGCCTTTTAAACAATCAATTGTTCATCACACTAAAGTTAATTTACGTTCTTCATTTGTAGTAAAGAAATCAAACAAAAGAAACTTTCTTTAATTATAATAATTATTAAACTAATACCAATCATATTTTAAAACAAGTCTGATGTTTTCTTCGAAAATGGTTAATGAATTCCTTCTTGAGCAATATTTATTTTATACGAATACTATTTTTGTAGTAAAGTAATCTTCTCCAGGCTCCATTAGAACTTAAACTTTAATCAGTTTATAAGATAATGACGAAATGAATAACACATAGATGTGTTCTAAAACTGAAATTGTTATTTAAAAGCCTTTTAACTCACACATTGTGTTGATAATTTATATTTATAAGTCTTAATGAATATGTAGAAATATTAATGCATGAGTGCCCACTGTTTAAACCCCTTCCATTTCCAACTGTTATCAGTTTTTTCTTCATATGAAATTAATATAATTTTGTTTTGTTAGTCTAGTGGTTATAAGCATTCGTAGTGTCGCCTGTCTATAATATATTAGGCCAATATTAAACACAATTACGTTTGTGATGCAGTAACAAGTATAATTCCAAAAATGGCCTCCATTTTAAGCTATACTGAAACAAAAAAGAAACTTTCTCTAAGTTTGAATGTAGATATGTTAGTACAGATTTTCAATCCTTTTGAAACTAGATTTTTACGTTGAATAAACATATCGGGCTTTTATACGGGGATTAGCTGACCGATTTTGCAAACAAAACGAGTTTTACAAGCTACTACATGTATATAAGTGTGTACATCTAAGTGGTACCCTTGAATAATTGGCACATACTTTGCGAAAGTTTCTTTTTTGGTTCAGTATATAAATAAGACAAAAATATAGTAAACATTTTTCTTACTTATAAGCTATACTCATTATATAGTACTTGTATACTGTCTGTCTTTTTTCTTCTATTCTTACACGTGAAAATATATAAAAATATTGAAAGTAATAATGATTTAGAAAATAATTTATTTACATATTTAATGAGAATGAAGCGTGTTTCAAACATAGTTTCACATAGTAATATAGTACCATTTGAATTAAAAGTCAGGTGTTTTGAAACAGAAAAATAATTCTTTGAAAATTATTTAAATATAAATCTAGCTAACAAGAATTTTAATGCCTGTAATGAAAGTAGGCATATTAAGCAAAAAGAGTATGATCTATGCTCATTGTAAAATAATTCAGTCTATTTCAAAAATACAAATTTCTTCGGTTGGAATGAAATTATTATTATTGTTGAATGACAGATTGATAAACATGTGCAGACAGAAGAAAACAGTTCCAGTCAAACAAAATCAATTCAAATCAAGTAAAAAAGTAATTTAATGCAATAAGAATAAGACAGATTAACCCATCACATGCTTGATTTGTGTGACGGATTCGGTCTGTTTTGAATCAGGTAAAAAGGTTTTTCTATTATCAAAATCAATTATAAATACAATATGTTTGATTCGTTCTGCTGATGGTAAGTTATTATTAATTTTAGCAAGCTACTTCTAAATCCACATACTAATAACTTTTTAGTAGAATTAATTGTTTCGAAATAAAATGCATTATATTCTAAGAAAAGATACCACGTACACTTGAGTCTTTCATACAAAAAAACGTTTAAAGCCCATATAATATCACTTAAAATGCCCTTAAAGGAATAATAAGCGAAATTACCAATAATTCATTTAAGTGTCATTACTATCGATATATTGCGTTCCACACTTTTCTTCTTAATTCTAAAAAAAATGACTTGGTGTGTCATTTTAATGGAATGGTAAAAAGTCAATCAAATTATTTATTATAAATAGAAACTATTGAATGATGAGAGTAGATCTGTGTCATGTCTAATATATAGAATTATTTTATATGCCGGTGTAAACAAGGTTTAATTTCACACGGGATGACTTGAAGAAGTTTTCAACTGAAAATATGCTGAAAATGTATTTTCTATTTTAAAACACACTGGTAACAAATAATAATTGACGTGTATTGTGTAATTGTTTCTAGAGGTGATTAAGATTATAGTGAAGTAAATGTCTCACACCTTCACATACTTCACTCATCAGAAACTTAATTTTTATGACGAATATGTTTGCTTTAGGACCAAGTTACATTCCAATAATTTCTTACGGTGAGGATCCTACAAATTTGCAAGAAGAAGGAATCACTAATAAATCTATGGTACCCGTACCAGATGCATACGTGTATATAGATGATAATGTATGACGCATTCAAAAAATGAATGGAATAAACAATGATTTAAAAGAAGAGCATAAGTTGTCGTGAATGATTTTCTTCCTTCTTAATGTCAAAAATGTCAATCAGGATGAAATCGGCAAAAGACTTAATAAAAAAGACTGAATAAAATGACTTACATTTATCTTACACTTAATGTTGTTCAATCACATGCACTTGGCGCTGTGATATTTCTGACACATATTGCTGAGAAATTTAATTTGTTGGGGAATGTAAAATAAGTACAACTTCATACTTTTTCCGATGCATATAACAAAAGACATATGAAATTAATGTTTATTTTCTTTTTTTCTGCTTTCCAGTTAATTCTGTTAAAAGCAGATTCAATTAAATTTATCTTATTTGCACAGGAAATAAAAAAAAGTTTGTCATAGGACACAGCGGAAAATGCAAAGCGTTCTAAGCAAATTAAAGATGTTGTTTTCTCTACTTTTATTACCTTATTGTCCTGCTTTTCTTCCAAATTTTTTAAGAACAAATAAAAAAAATTCCTTACACAGATCAGCTGTTTACAGAACAAATATAAAGAAGATAGACATCGATCTTACAGCGACAAATTAATCATCGTATCGACTTTTAGGTTTACTAGGCCTCTTAATCGTATTTACGGGAAGTGGAACGGATGTCAGACTAAAAACATTTTATGGAATGTCTTCTTTACTTAGGAGTGGAAGACAACACTTAATATATCTTTAAAGATTCAAATTATTTATTTTTAGACAATTTTAGAAAAAGCCAGAAAAGACAACACAGTTACACCAGTAACGGACCCATCAAGGCACGTAATAAAAAACATATGAGAACTCAATGGCAAAGCAATAACGAACAGTGGTAAAGAATTCAAAAGAATGCATGATATAGAAGAAATATTATTGTTGAAGCTGCTCAGAAATCTAGTACTCATAATAAAAAGACATGCTAATGGCGTCCATTATAACCTCCCACCCATAAAAAGAAATTAAGAACATAATTGTATAAGTGTTCGCAATATGGTAAATCTTGAGAATCAGTCATTTATTTTCTGAGAGTATAACAAATACAAGGCTTCCCCAATTCTTCAACTTTTAAGACACGTTTATTTCTACAGCTGATAAATCATAAGGGAAACCGGTTGGCAAATTTACAATTATATTCCTATTATTGTCTGGACTGTGATTGCACATTTAATGAATTTTAAAGTTGGAACATTGCATATTTTGTTTTATGCAATTTCCGATTTTTAAGGAAGGTACATCATTATTATTATAGTGAAATATAGAATTAACAATTTTATCGGTAGTAAATTTATCTAAATTAAGAAACTTTTGGAATTGATATGTTGGTTTTTGCCGTAATTTTTTTTAGTAAAGTAACTTTTTCTGGCATGAAAATTCTGTCTTGATGCATGCTGACACAATCAGCTTAAAGTCATCAAATGTCTATAAAACTAGAAGTTTGTTATACAAATATTTTACAAATCTATTTCTACCAGGGTTTTGACATGTACCAGATATACGATAACAGATTTAGTTCTATTTTTGAATTCTTAACAAATTCATTGCATTCTCTATTATATTATGTCGAAATTGTAATTGTTAGACTAAGTGTGCTTTTTCAGTTTAGCTCAGTTACAAGTTTAGCTAAGTGTTTTTTAGTTAACAAAATAAACAAAAACAACATTATTTTCAAACACAATACATGAAAACAGATTGATTGTTTTATTTGCTAAAGATTTGTACTGTATATTTCTGTTTGTTATCCACTTGTATCAGTGAATTGAAATAACAAGTTAAACTATAAAACATGTAATAATAATAATAATTATAATTATTATAATAATATAAATATATTATATTATATTATATATTTATTATTATTATAATAATGATGATGAAGATGATATTAATAATAAAAAAAAATATAATAATAATAAATAAAAATAATGATATTATTTATAATAATAATAAAAACAAATATTGTATTATTTTATTGTGAGATCTATTGAATTTTTATATATCACAACAAAAGGTTTATTTATAATTTATCATCTATCCAGAATTGTATAATATATGACAGACAATCATAACAAATGTTTTCTGAGAACAGTGCCAATAGTTCATTGATCTTAAGATTACATTTTAAAACGTCAAGCTTTCACGTCTGCTTTCTATTTATCGTAGTAAACATTCGTGCCTTTGCAAGGAAAACTACACTGCTTATGATAAGGCGTATTTACATTGATCTATTCTAGATTTAAGTTCATTTTCTGAATATATTGAATATCATTGCTTATGCAAGGCGCGTATATGGTATAATGATACTTATTGAATTAGCATAATTTGTAGACAGATGGAAGGAAAGTGCGTTTGGAAAACTTTCTAAAATCTGCAAAGTTAATGTGTATTTGATATGTTCATAATGTGCCAAAAAAGACAGAAATAATTGAGCTTGTGTAGCATATATTAAAACAATTTTAACATTGGCAGATCTGGCATGCCAGTGTGTTTATTGTTTTGTTCGGTAAACTGTTTATAAACAGCTTCACTTGCATCAAGAAAAGCCATGACTGTATTATTTTGTGTTAACATGTCAACTGTTGTCTTTGTATTATCCCTATGTAGAAATGGGTTAAAAAGTTCGCCAATTTGGATAAAACTGTAATTTCCCGAACCGTTCGTTAACCCTGGGTGAGCAACACCATCAAATATAACTACATTTTGTATACAGACATGAACGTGAGGGAATGATCCGTAAAATGTCAATTTAACTTCTTATAAATTTAACTTCAAGTTATTGATAACAATGTGCTAAAATCAATGAGCGTTGAATTATGATAATTATGTAATCACATAATTTAAATAAAAACACATACGTACGTACACTGATAGATACGATTACATGTTATATGTTCTCATTACAAGCTGAAACATTTTTTTGTGAAAACATAAATGAACAAAAAAGTCGTTTTCGTTGTCTTTCTGTGTACTTTGTCTTGTGAATACTTCTATTAGTTTTTTTCCTTGCTGTTTGATAATAATAGTATCAAAAGGAACATCTCAATTAATGCATTTTATTTACATAGCGAATTCACCTTTCTGTAAAACGTCGGGGTCGTGCTCGTTTTTATAAACCGTAAGATTGTTGTTTACGTTACTATCAAACTAAATGATATTTTTCAAGTAAGGGAGAATCAAATCTATAGCACATGAGTAATTTTATTATATATTTAGCATTATCTTAGTTTAATATCGCATGAGGTTTCCGTATGCGTTCCGTTTTGATAATAAGTCATTTCAGATGAAAATTCATTTAGTAAAGATTTGAAACCCAAATTTTAACACAAGAACTGAACTCTTAAAACATCGGAATGATTAATGGATACGGATTCTTGAAAATTGTCCATCAACGTTAGAATATTTTAACAATCAGAATCTTTTTTAGCAATATACAGCGGCATCGGGGTGAAACTAACGTATTTGAATGGCAATTTTACGGAACACGGGCAAATTATAGAGGTTTAATTCCTATACAAGTGATTGATGAATTTTTCTAAATTTAATTTGAAGACATTTGCACAAATTATTGTCTTTAATCAAACAATGCTATGGTTAAACATTTTTGTTTTCGAGAGTTTTTCAATCTAATTCACATAAGGCCGTATATCCCTTTAAATACTACGCGTGTTTCCATTGAATTAGATGTTTGTGTATATACCATAACGGTGTATCTCTTAAACGTTGCATTTACGATCAGTCAATCAGTAGTCTCATATGGATACACTTTGCTTTTATCTACATTTTGCTTTTAGAGTTAATTACTCTAAAAGTAGAAGTCGTTTTACTGTAGTCTCCAATAACAAATTAAGCGAAAGCAATGCTATTACTTTTATTTCTAAAAAAACGAGCATGGTGTCCTGTTTCAGTTCAATATGTTTACTCATTGGCGGTATGGTAACCTTTACACATTTAGTCTCATCGTTTGATACCCATGGTTGATTAGCGTGTTACCAAGCTGTGTGTAAAGTTAATCGATATGGGTCAATATACATCAACAGGTGCGTTAAATCAACATATGAAAAACGGGGTAATAAAGTATCATATTTTCCAACGACGAAGGACAAAACTAACAGAAACCGAAAAATTTCTATGCTTTCTTTCTAGAAAGTGTTCATATTCAGTAATATTGAACTTTTCACAGCTGAATTTTATGGGTTGCAGCAAGTGTGTCTATAAAAACGAATGTCGTATAGAACTAGAGTTTTGATTTTTTTCACCTTCTCATGAACTAATTATTAAAGTACTAAATAGTAGTTTTATAACGTTACATTTCAAAGAAATAAGATAAAAACGCTTTACAGAGATATAGTATGGAATATAAGGATTATAATGTTTATCTTGCCCTTTGTTAATAACTGAATCAATAAAGCAGGCTGTCTGGCCACTTCTGGCAAACTTTAGGGCAATATTTAAGAAATTTAAGGGCTTGAAATAGGAATTGTAGGGTACATAATAGAAATTTTAAGTCTAAAATGTTGAATTTTGAAACTAAACCATCGCCCAAAAAGGCCATGATATGGGCTTACCTTTGTCATATACCTAATTCTTAAATAAAATCTGAGAAGGACAAAAATAGTTTCTTCGGAAGCATTATCAAATCTATCAAAACCTTTAACTAAAGGTACTTTTTTAAATCTCGAGTAGGGGAACAGTAAGGATGAAAGAAGTAATAATTCAAAATGAAATGATTTTGTAGCTCATTTGTCTTCCGTTAATGTCTTATATGGATAATTAAACAGTGTTATTTTTGCAATAGCATCTCCATTTGTGCTTAAAAAATGAAACCATTGACAGGAGCAGAGCCGTCGTGAGCAATAAAACAATAGTAAAAATGTGCTTTTGATTTAGTGTGTCCATTCGCTATAGACTAGCGAAAAGTACAGCCTCTTTCACGCCCGGCTTTAGCAGCGACTTATATGATATTCAGTACACGAAAATATTGTAATAAACAATTTAAAAGTACCATAAATGTATCATCACTAATATTGAGTGCGGAACAGCTGCCACACAACGTTTGGCACCTGCCGTTGTATCATTTTTTTGAGAAAGGGAGTTCCTTTC
Organism: Ruditapes philippinarum; assembly: GCF_026571515.1. Lineage (NCBI taxonomy): Eukaryota > Metazoa > Mollusca > Bivalvia > Venerida > Veneridae > Ruditapes > Ruditapes philippinarum. The sequence continues at coordinate 13,250 of NW_026859401.1, read as the reverse complement.
TATTTTATTTATTATTTCATGCTTTCCAGTGCTTTATTGTAATACATCAGATAATTATATTCTGATTAACCACTACTGAAATTTATAAAATATAATTTTCACTGTAGCCGGACTATATCTGAATGTGGATGAAAAGAAAATTATAACTAAATCGAATAACAGGTAGAAATAAATGCCGTCATGCGCAAATTTTGCTTCTTTAGGTTAAGGAAGTCGATATCATCATACCTCCTGTTAAAATGTAACAAAATTAGAGAAATTTAACAGACCTATATTTCAGATTTGATGATGTTACGTCATGATGTAATGACGTCACAAAGGAAAATACGTGACGTTACGCGGCAAAATCAGTAAAAAATACTGAAAATCACTTAAAAAGCATGAAATAAAAAGAAAATTTATTTGTCTTACATATAAGATTGAAGTATATTTCATTCGTGAACACCAGCTATTATATTTTCACTCGAAAATGTTGCATCTGGTGTTCACTCAATGAAATTATATTTCAATCTTACATGCAAAACAAATAAACATCCTCTATATCTATATTACAGGGACAAAAAATTAAATGTGTTCATGTGTTTTTATTGTGGTCTTAAGCTTTAAGTCGATATAGGAGACGAGAAACCGTGATGATAAATTTGCGTAGGTTTATAAATATTATTTGCAATTGATGGACAATGGATCAAATTTTTATCTGCAGAAAAAATTGTTAAAGATCATGTAACACAATGTCATTATGGTTTTGTAGCATAAATATACTGCTTAAATGAAGATTTATCAATATTGTAAGTTCCAAAAAGCATTATTTATAAAGATATTACCGAATGTACATTTCATGCTATTAAAGGGAGGTAATTAGAAATTTATTTTCTATAAAGTCTAAGTCAATTTTGTCTATAAGAAATGAATGAATATATTTTAATGATTACATATAATGTGAACAAATATCTGCAGTTCATTTTTTACTTATTCTTCGATGTTTGAATTTTTTTAGAAACATGCTTATATACATATATATTAAGATTTCACTTAAGTGTGGTTAAAACCTTTATAACAACATACAGGATCTTTAAGGTATTCACTTCTATTGATTTTGGTTTTAAATTTTCTCATCAGAAGAATGCTTTCAATAAAATTGATACGATAATATGATTCAGTTCACTTTTGCTCGTAAATTTGTGCATTTAGTTTTATATTTATTAGTCATTCGGTTACTTATGGACTGCTTATCTCAAACCTTGACTGTATTTTTTTTAGCAAACATTGTTTTTTTTTTGTTTTGTTTTTTTTCAACAACAAGATGCTTATATTTATAAAAAAATATATTATATTTACAAACTGCAATTCTTTCACGTAATAATATTTAAAAATAATCATATCAAACAGTCTAAGAGCATTCTTGAAGATCATATACTTTTATCATACCAGCAAGTTTGCCTAGGATCTTAACCACAAATCAAATGCAAAGGCAATTCAAATAATATAGATCATAATTATGTAATCATTCTGTGAGATGTACAATCCGTTTCTTCTTTATTTATTTTTTTTAATTTCCAGATAACAGAAAAGCAAATGATGATAAATGATCATTTTAAATAGTAAGCTGAATTCATGTATGTAAACATGGCGCTTCTTAACAGATCATATTATATCTTTCAGATATAAGAAATTTGTCACTGTACGTAACCAATTACCAACAGCAAAGCGGAATAGCTCAGAGGAAAAATGCATCGTTTAAGAACAAAAGCCCTCATAGTTCGAGCCCTCTTGGTATCCTTTATTGGTTTTTGATATAGCAATCTATTCTCTGTTTTACAACAATGAAATGCAGAGGTGACTGAAAGTTGAAATCTTGATATCGCACCTTTGATTTTTTATTGATGTTTAATGTCAAAGTAATTATAATATATATAAAACACAATATCTTTAGTCCCAGACATTTAGCTCATCACTGATTAACAGACAAAACAATGAAGTAGTATTTAGGATTTGAACACAATGCTAGATTTATTTTAAGGTTATTATGTCAGATGGGATTCAGACAGAAATTGCTCGCCAGGTAAGCGACTATCTTTTTAAAAATGACAACAAGAAACGTAAATATATCTCAAATACCTTTTAAAATTGATTTGGTATTATGCTATTGCATAAACGTGCGCCACGAAATATCGTAACAAAGTTCTGGTTTAAAGATGAGAATATGAATGTCCTTGCAATGCATATAATTATTTTTGAGATTACAAAATAGACGCAAAGAGTAGCACCATGTTAAATATGTTATATCAATAGTCAAGACGAATAAAGTGCCTCGGGGTGTCTTGACTGCAAACAAGTGTAAAAAAAAGAAATAAACTGTGACACAGCAACAAAAACCAGTGGCAAAGAGCTCAGGAGGACCCCAAACAAAAACAGGACAGGGCGCAAGGCAGAGCACGGACAGGCTTATCACTAAAATGATAAATAAGAAGAAATAACAAATGATTAGGAAATCAAAGAAAACAAATAAATTACCGAACAATAGACCCACAAAGCAAAAGGGCACAGGGGAAGGGAATAGGAGAGACAAGGAGAAGGTGGGGGGGGGGGCAAAATGAAAGAAAAAAAACTAGAGGCAAAGGAAAAGATACTTACCGTAGACGAGAAAACAACAAGGGACATAAACAAAAGTGTCCCAAAATAGTATGAAACAACAAAGACATAAATCTGAGGAATACAGAGTTTACAATCCGATATAAGTAGTTTTGTGTCGCTTCATTATTTGTCATAAAATATCTATTCTGTTGTAAATTACATATATTTGAGTGTTGAATAAACAATGTAAGTTTCTTGTTGACAAAACTATAGTAGCTTTCTAAGCAGATTTAACCACACTGTACAATGATCAGTCAAATTTACTACAAATTATCAAGACATTCGTTATTTTATCCAGTTGAACTAAATAAGATAAGTAAGTCTGTAAGTATTGTATTACTACGAGTATGTAAGAAAATTTATTTTTAGATGTAGATTTACGCTCATTGGCGTTCAAAATAGCTGGTAATACTAAGAAAAATTAAAGGTTGTCCAAAGTTTCATATCAGCTAAAATTCAATGTAATATTATGTTATAATAAAATTAACAAAATTTGCATTTTTGCACAATTTTATTATTTTAATAAATACATTTTACGATTAAAACAAATTTAGAAAAGTGTACTTTAAAGTCATTAAAAAGATATCAGAGTTAATGTTAATTACTATACTGCTGACTTTATAATATTAATTTGAATCTCTATGAATATTTGAATTAAAAACTCTTTCATTTAAGATAGATGTACACCTTTATAAAGAAAATTTAATTAAAAACACCTTATATGAGTCATTACCTGTCTAAAGCATTGTTTTGTTTCATTTTTTTTTTTTTGTTTAATGGTGGACCGACACAGTTTAAATGTTATTGTAGACATATACATATAGAAAAACGATTGAGGCTCACCTCGGCTGTCTCAAACTTTAAGCAAAACCTGGGGTCAAAATTGACTCACCTGCTGGAGCTTAAATAATTGTGCATATACATGAACTCTTAAAATTTGAACAGTAATATTGAGAATTCAACCCGTTTAAAACGACGTTTAAATAACAACACTTACAGTTATTATTATCATATAAGTGTAACGTTTTTAATCCTGGCCAGATATTGTCCTTACTTCTTCTATAAGGTACCACAGTGTTACATTCAGCTCTTCGCTTCTAATACTTATATGATTGTTGTTTGGCACAATGGAGTCTGTGTTTTTGTTTTATTTCTGTTCTTCTGCCATGGATCAAGCATGTTAACTCAAACTGCCTTTTTTGATTTTTTTTCTATCTCACTAGATAGCCCACTTTTGACAAGATTGTCAAAATTATTATGTTTCAGTGGCACTGAAATTTAGGCATAAATTTGCTTTTGTAATCGGCGTGTGTTGACATAAAGAAGACATGAAACGAAGACCACAACGTTTATTTAACAAAGCTGGAAATGGATGCATATATTAGCAAATATAAAGTTTTTCTTTTAATGATTCAAATGTTTCCATACCGTCGCAGATTTATTGCATGTAATGCAAGCCGTGTCAAAAAGTTTTATGGGTCAATATCCCGCATGTTTTTAAGGAACTGATGACAAGATCCGGTTGGGGTACAAATCGTTTTTTAATTGTGATTTCTAAACTTAAAAAAAATCCAGAACGCCTTAGGTATAGCAACTTGTGTTATTTATGAAGTTCAACACTGAAACAACTATATAATTGTGCATCACGGTAAAATGATTTTCTTAACTTTTTCATTTTCCCCGTACATGTACAACTGTGTAATAAGTTAACAATGAACTCATGATTTTATTCAAATATTTGCATTAAATACACGTATTACTAAACTGTCTATTATTAAGACATAGTCGAACATGTTTATGTTAGAGAAACTCCTCAAACTGTCCATTATGTTAGAGAATAAACAAATTTCGGCACGCAGCGTCTCGATATGTCCATTTTCGCTCTAAAAGGACATATTTCGAATTTTCTCCTGAACTTAAAATGAAAGTATGTTAAGTAAAAAATATGATAAACATATATTTGTCGCTGTCAGATAATTGTTGTGTTCGTATTACATGGCTTTTACTGTAAATTATTGTTCTCTTTTAGTAAAGGAAAAGTCAAGTTACTTACAGGATTATTTTTGATGTTTTAAAGATAGTTTAAAACTCTTTTGTTGCTAATAGTATTTGAGAACTAAATGTTTCATAATCCGTGGTGATCTATAATCCATGCACTATATCAGGAAGTTCTATTTTCTGTGAAATGTGGCAAAAACATGTCCTAATTCATTTCGGCATGGAAATTGCTGTTTAGTTAAATGCGTTCATGCTGTGTAACGGAATGCAAATTTACAAAAGATCTAACAACAAATATCATTCAAAGAAATATATCGCATGTGTTCTTGTTTTTTTTCCACAAGAAATATGTTTCGTGTCTTTCCATAAATATATATCTGGAATGATTTTCAGTTCAAAGTAACACGTGGAATTACTTATCTTAAAGTCAGCTTTAACTTTTCAAAAATAGCACACAAAGTAAACGCTTAGTCTAAAAGTATGCTATTTAAAATAGCTTTTTTAAAAATCTCATTCTGTGCATTCATAATTAAGAAACAATTTATAACCAATGCGAAACGTTTTGTTCACTACGAAAGTTGACAATCAACTCTATACGTACGAGTGCATTTGTACCTGGTACAAACTTGAAATGTTAGCTAAAAGTTTCAAAACATAGATATACTTTACAACCGGAAGGCATTGTTTAACAAAAATCATGTACGACTGAATGTATAAATTAAGGGGTAAACACGTTTAATGAATTTAATTCTTAATTTAATTCGAAAAAATATTTTAAAACAACTCAAAGACTTTTTTCTATTATATATTCAGTTTTTCTCTATTTTATATATTAATTTCCTCAGTGGGCTGGAAAGGATGACGACTGGCTAGTCAAAATAAAGTGTAATGTTTTAAGATATGAATTTACAGATAAAGTGATACAAGAGTCCAAGTGGGGAAGTGTGTCATTGAATACTGATAAGACAATTAACTTACAATAATGTATAAATCATGTCGTTCTATACTTGCGTAAACACTATGATGTTAAACGTTTAGTGGCGACATTAAAATCGATTTAACAGAATTTTGCTTAATAAGGTATAATGTTCAAGTCGCTGTTAAGAAGAGAAAAGGCAGAGTCAGTCAAACTAGAGAAAATAAAGAATCCCTAACATGCTTAAAGAACGCACAAAGCGACAAAATCTGCAGGCTTGATTTGATTGAGCCTGTTCATGAACAGAAATGGTATGTGCAAGCTACAGTTCACGCCCATCAGCACCGGCTTGACCAGTATTAGAATTGTTACATAAAATGGAAAAATTAGGAATTTCGTAACATCCCCCAATGTCGGTTATCATTGGACATTCAATGTGACAAGTTTGTGTCTTTCCATGAGTAGCGGTCCCTTAGTAAAAGAATGCGTGTGCCCGAAACGGGCAAACATTTGGCGGGAGTCAACAATAGAAAAGACGCTTGTGTCATCGGCAAAGAAATCTAATGTTTGATTTTACTTAGCTGACAATATCATTTATATCAATGAAGATTAATAAACGTCCTAAGATTGAACAATACGATAGAGGCTAGTTTCATTTGCAAACACTCTGACATTTGATTTTACTTCGCATACAATATCATTTATAGCAATGAGAAATAAAAGAGGTCCTAATATTGAGCCTTCTGGCACACCAGCTAAAAAAAATAACTCTAGTTATTTTTACAGGCACAAAAATTAGGCACATGTTTATTTTCGGTTTTAACTATATAGATTTTATGTTTGCGGTGAGAATAATATAATGTATACAACATCTCGGGAGTAATTGTGCATAAATAAATGGATAAATAAACACATAAGAAGAATAATAAAACAACTGAGGGGGTATTCTTAATTGCATAAAATACAAGCTTTTTTTAAACTTAAACTTAAACTTATTTATTTAAGCTCGATTGCGAAACAAGGCTTTTTTTAAACTAGGTTAATGTAAAAACAATACTAGCGAGGACGTCCTTTGTTCCCTGCGACCAAAAATATTATTTACGTTTGGAACATAAACTTATGTGTGACTCAACTTCATTTTCTTTAAAAGAATTGATATACTCGCACATTGTGACAGTAAATGTGACAGTTAATGGCAATGTTACTTACTTCGATATCTGATTTATCAAACATCATAAACATCTTTGATTATAAGTAAGGTAACAACTTTGAGAATTGTTATGCGGCAATATCATGCCATATTGTCATTATGATATAGAAATAGGTCAATAAATCAGTTTTATATCCGAATAAAGACTTTCTTTCTCGGTCTGCTCTTTATCATCAAATAAAGACGATTACGTATTACACATAGACCTGACAATGATTTACTGAAATGTTTTGGCATAAATTAACATTGATGACCAAAATATAGCTATGGTATCTCAATCTAGTAATAATAAAATGCATTGCATTATTTTCATCTCGAATACGTAATGGTCATATACGACAGAAGTTAGTTAAATAATGTTAAATTTCCATAGGCCACTGGGAGTTATTGTTACTGTTAAAGCAAGTGTACCATTAAGAAATGTGTACTGTGACATGGTCATAGTACTTTTTAATTGTATAAACATCTAGTCACGTGCGATTTTTTTTTTCTAAAAGAAACTAAATAGCCACCAATTTATTTCGCCGATTTAACCTATTTTTTTCAAGGTTAACCACGAAGTGTGATTCGTGGTGCATCACCGGATTGACTGATACCAAGAATATTTATTTGTTTGCACCCTATATGTTGCTTTACGCGTCTGCAATACCTTTTGGTTGAATTGTCAAAAAGTAAAAATCCGTTTTCAGCTGAAGTTTTACATTGTAATGATTACGTGTATGCGTCAAAATTGAAGAAGCAGAGGATTGAAACTTGCAACAAAGGGTTATTTATTGATTTAAATCCATGATTTGAGTGTGAAAAACAAAATATTTCAACGTATGTGGCAATGGTCAAAACCATGTAATGCACCTTCTGGATAGGATCCGATTTACATACATGAACATAACCGAATAAATTGGTATGTGTTGTGATTCTAAATGAAATTATGAAACACCGTTTATTTTGTAGATATCATCGTTTACTGTAAGAATTAATTAAAATTTACTTCCAACGTGCAAGATAAGGATAGCTGAGTTATTATTATTCTTGGTTCATTTTTTTACAGTTAGATTTAGTTGAACTTTTTTTAATGATTACAGTATTTGTTCGGGTTGAGAACATAAATAAGACATGGGGTTGTGGGTAACAGAATAAATATCATTCCTTGTTTAAATACTTACACCTCGGGTAACAGTATTTTCCTCGGGATGATATTTTTACTGTTACCCACAAACACATGCTTTTACCTTGTCAGTAACAAAAATCTGGAAAAGGGGTGATCCTCCGAAAACAAATACAACCAACGGGTAATTAGTTAACACGGAATTAATTTTATTTAAAATGTATATTCTTTTTCAAACAACAATGCATGAAAGGAATAAATATGTTATTTCATTGTTATCAATTGTTTAATGTTTTCATTGGCTTTTTCTAGTTCAAATACATTTCTAACAATTATATAAAATTATTTTTTAACATTGATTCATAATTCTTTTGTCAGACTGATATTATTTACTAATTTTGATGTGTCGATAGGACAAACATTTTTGGAGATATATATTCTACGATAAACAAGATGATGCTTTTCAAGATCAATGTCTTTCGTTCATTGTTCTCAAAATATATTTGTAAATTACTTATTAAACATTTACGTCTGCTGTGAGTAAATCATGATAAATATCAGCGCCCGCTATGCATGCACGACACATGGCTTAATATAATGAAGCTGTATTTACATAAATAACTATTTAAGATAAAATTTCCATTTTCTTATCTATATCGAATATCATTACTTACGGTTGGCGTGCATGTAATATTACAACATTTTACGAATTAGCATGATTTGTAGACATATTCAAGAGACCCCTAGGGGTTAGACGATATGTATAAGAAGAATTTGTTCTGCGATGATTTTCTGTATTATTGTCATATTCCATATTGTATTTCAAATCAGACAGAAATGATTGACCGTGTAGCATAACGCCATTTCAAATGTATCTTTCAAGTCTATGGCTATGACAAATTAAGATGATACTTGTTTCCATTATCATTTATGTTTAACTATAATCACGTTTAACGCATTATTATCAATTTGTTTGTAATTGAAAAACAACTTTTAAACAGAAGATGCATGGTTTCGGTGTTAATGTAGTCGTTTTTATAAACAAGAAACCAATGAAAAATATCCTCTTACATCCCTTATAGCTATAATATACAGTTCAATATGAATAATCCTAATGAAAGAATGGTAGTTTGTTATCATCTTACACACGAATTACATACACAACAACAGAATTTTGAATGAGTGTATGTTTGAGACCTGATTTATTGAACGAGTTGAATAAAATCGTATTATGCGAGCCAGTGGTGAGCTTAATATTGTTTTATTCAATTGTAAATAAATTAAGAATAATAAATCTACACGAATATAATGTTCTATTTATCAGATTTATATAAAAGAACAGTGAACTGTTAAAAAGTGTTATTTTTAATTGACTTGCCTATAGTATAATGCATACATTAGCGCGTCACGTCAAAGAGTTATTACACAATACGGTAGTGTAATATCTTTTTTATTAAATGGCTTTATTAAACACCTGCGCCATGGTTTATATGATAAATATGTTTATTATATAATCTATATATAACTTTGAAATGCGTCTCTCTGATTGGCAAATAATTAATTGTTCGTAAAAAATAGCATGTACATATCGTGGCTTTTCCCAATCACGTGATACATATACTATACGTACATATACTTTTTGTTGTCTACGATTTCATTTTAGATTGAATTTCTCTTAATGCAGATGTTTGAATTGTATCTTCCTACGTGCTCATCTGCAAAAGAAATCATGCGTATTTTTAAGAAAATAGTATACTTGAGGGCCCTTTATACTTAATTCGATTGAATTGAACAAAATTGTTGCAAAACATTAATGGTATAATTCTTTCAGATATAATGCAGAACTTGTTCAATTAGGAAGAAAAACTTTGATTTTCTCTTCATCTTATTTCGTATGTATGTTTAAATATGCTATCGGATTATATCGGGTATGATATACTTTTGTTACAACATTTCGAAATATCATGCCTAGACATTGCATTTGAAATTTTTTTCCGTAGGCAAAACATAAATTAAAATCCATTATTGAATAAAAAGTAGACATTTCACTATGCTAGTTGTTGCTAGTGGTTACACAGAAATGTGGTTCATTAAAGACAGGCTTCGTGAGAGCAAGCAATAAAATGACTTTCCATATACTTTATACTATTAAGCCAAAGTTAGTTTCAAAAACAAATTCGTTACTTTAATTCATTTCCGGAATACAGACCGACTTATTACGATCGAATGAATTAAACAAGTGCTGTAAACATACTTGTTAGATCTTACTAGATATCTTACAGAATCAATGCAAGCAAACATGTATACTTGAAAATATCTTAAATCGTTGCAGGCACGAAATGTCAGTATCAGTTTTGTATGTTTATAATTTGTATTTCACTTAAATGTCGTTAATGATATTGAGCATTATATGACAGAAAGCAATGGATGGTAGAATTTTAATTTTAATATGCAAATACTCATATGCATAATTATGCACCCATTGCTTAGTTATTGCTATGTATTTGGCACCTTTTTTCTTAAACTACGAAATTTGAGTAAGTTCTTTGCGCTTGTTTTAGTTTTCAATCTTTGTATATGTAAAACATACATTTGTCGCGTAAACGTCTCAAAATAATGGATTAACTATATCAGTATAAATCATTTTTTTCAATTTTCAATTAAGAAGACTTTAGATATCATGGTAATGGAACAAGAACGAGGTATCACTTTATAACATTACATTTCGTAATAACATCTTTAAACGTATATTAAGAATAAGTTAATCAACCAGATTTCTATAAAATCGCAGGATAATTTTTTTTTTTACATAGATATATAATAAACAGGATACTATTATATATTTTTACTTACATACATTTAACAAATCTTATAAGTGTGCACCTTTTATGTCCTTATAACTTTTTTGTTCATCAATATTTCTTTACAAAATTTTGGGTTCTGAGTATTGGCTGCATTTCCACACTTTTCCCGTGCTCAAACTTGTCAAATTTAATTATGCGGCGCGTTCAACCGTGAAAGTACAAAATTCACACAATGCACGAAAAAATTGTGTGAATGCGTGAAAGAAAATTGCACATGATATACAACAGAGATCCACATATCAGAAAAACATAATATAGGGTACATTATCTATTCAACAGCGTTGCATAGCCCTAGGATTGGTCTACGTTGGAGTACACCAATCAGAGACTGGTAAAAAATAATTTGTTTATATAATTATTTAAACTCGATTGCATTGTAAAAGCTGAAAATCATTTAAATTCAGTTCCTTCCAAAAACGAACGTAATTGCATATTTGTTTTTTTTTACTTTTTACATGTTTATATCATTTGGAGGTTGCGCAACGCACGGTGGTCACCGCAATGTAATACCAAGGCTTAAGAAGGCTTATCTTCATAACAGAGTAACTGGCAGCGTTTATGACATTCCTCGCCGACCCCAAAATTATCTCCAACGGTATGTTACATTGATGCGACGACGCATGCACAGTCAGATTGGCACACACGGTTTAAGAATATCATTTTGCAACATCGACTTTCGACACGCACTCACATTTTTTAGAAATGTATCTTAAAACTTATCTTGAATGAAAACAGAAAACAAATAAAAATAATAGCCTGTCTCTTTTCTGTATTTATTAAAAATTTCAGCATGATCGGGCAAATATTGATACACCTATGAGACCATTTATGCATGCACACTTATAAGATTTGTTAAGTGTATATTACGTTTACAAATATTTTTCTTTATCTAATATGCTAACTTTAAATTACTTTTAAAGAACACATTTACGCCTGTTTCTTTTGAAATTAGCTGTTTGAAGTAATCAATTACTGTTTTACATATTGTGCCGTCTATTATAATATATTGTATTTCATAAACAACAGAATGATATAACGAGAGTTAACGGTTTAATAATAACATTAATGTCATAGACATTGAAACAAACAAAACTGTAAAGCAAATTAATGACCACTAACGGCTTTGTTTTGTTGGACTCTTATGTACTTAACTCTTGAAAATGCGACGCAATAAAGTAGTCCTAGATGTAATTGATGGCGAAAATGCATATGGGAGTCACTGAATGCTGTGCAAAATTGGTTTCTCAGCGTGTACACATCTTTGATATATAATTCTAACTGATAAATTAGTTATTAAGCTTAAACAGTAACTGCTTCAATAAGGGGACGGGGGATATCGTGTTTTCTTATATATTAAACAAGACCAAATTTTGAATAAACATTCATTGAAATAAGCAATCAGCTGTCAATCAAAGCAATTTAAAATGTAGTTATTGACTTTTGTATTATTAACATGTCTTTGCCTTACGTTTTAATCTACTATTTAATTTAAACAAAGAACGCATTTTTACAAATATGTTTATTTATAAATATTAGTGCATTCATAATGAAAGGAAACAAGTAATGTTTCAACCGAACATCATCAGCTTTCCAAATTCTTTGAAATACAATACCAGTATGTTGTTATAATTCGTTTTGCCCTTAATTTGTAAATTTCTGAAGCAAATGTCGTGTGAAAAGGCAATGAAAGTAATTCTAGATAATAAATAATCATTAGGAAATTCTGATTCCTACTCTACTTTTAGATGTTTTTGTAGTTTCCTGAAAACATAACAGCTTATGATGACTAATGACAATTACAAATGGCTTAATAGTGTTGACACAACACATTGCATTTAGGTGCGTTAATGTTTGTTTAATTTTAAATCTTTTATAGTTTGATTGTGTAAGCTTATTGACACACTTTCGGATCCGTTCCTGAAACCAAAAAGTACTGACCAATGAGTGTAAAATTTCTTGTTAAAAGAACATCGACATGCCTCTGTCGGGATTTGAACCCATACGACTAACGATCTTTAATAAGATTACTAGCCCGAAGCGTGAATCATTCGGCCATGTCGCAACTTCATGTTTGTATGAACGATGCATTATAGAACCCATTAAGAAACATGCAATCTAAACACCCCATAAATTTCGACAAATATATACTAGTAATATGACTAGTTGTTGTCAGAATGATTATAAATGAATTATTAGTATGTGAGTGACTGTTTGTCAGCATTTAATGAAATTGCAGTCGTTTTCAATGATTTTATCAAGTATATATGAACTACCTAAATTTTGACAATTGGCACTGTTTTCTCTTATGCAAGCCTCGACAATAAGTTGAGCAGGGACATAAATATATTATAATCATGCATGGGAATTGTTCATTTGGACAGGTATGGCGACAAATGAAGTACAAGGACGTTGTGTGAACTTTGAAAATTAAGGTTTGACGTCATGTTTAATTGTCTGTGCTCTAGTTAAACTTCTGCCAATCAGCGTTTGTGTGAGCAGTCATTGTAATGAATGAAATCCCCT